>NC_080715.1:34689354-34724354 GCF_019097595.1 Hemibagrus wyckioides | reverse complement strand
TGATGAGCGGTGTGGTGATGAGTGAGTGAGTAATACGAGTGCTGGATATATGAAGCTGGAATGAAACAAGGATGGATGGACGGATGGATGAATGGTTAAATGGACAGAGGGATGGAAGGATGGCTGGATGGATAGATCAGTAAATAGATGTATAGACTGATTGAGTTCATTAATCACAAGGAATTAATGTACTAATATTTGAATGGAGTGATGAAAAGAAATGGCGTGATGAATGGAGTAGATGAAGCGAATGAACAGACATCTTCTGGTTTCTGGAAGACTGAAGGAGCGGTGGAGAAAATAATCAGACCAAATAATAAAATTTGGTGTTCTCCTGCACACTGTGAAAAGAAAGTCGTCTCAGCCTGAGCTCCGTCTGTCCAGCATCCGTCTGGTTTCTCGGGGGAATTATAAAGTGTTTGTAGCACCTGACGTCTTATCACCGTGTTCCTGTCACCGCCATCCCCCAGGTGTGTGTGTGTGTGTGTGTGTGTGTGTGTGTGTGTCCGCTCTATCTCCTCTTCCTCAGCTACAGGATTTTAGCTCGGAACATCACCGCGTCCTGCTTATCTCACACGGACGTATTAAGGAATTCTATTCTATTGTCCACGTTTAACTCTCCGTCCCTCTTTTATCAGTTATCTAGCAAAATAAACACACACTCAAGAGCAGAACCATCTGAAACATAACACATGAAGAACACAACACACACACGCGCACACACAGTCATGGAATCTACTAAAGCACTTCAACTCCCTGATTGCAAGAATAATGGAGTGAAAAGAACAGAACAGACATGTGAAGCAGACCCATCTTTTCTTTTTCATCTTTCTATCTTTCATGTGGACGCTCGGACTAAGATTCACCGTTCAGTTGTGCTGACCTGAAGCCATGGTCAGTTACATCCAGAACAGGACTGGAGTTATTGATTGGTTTTGACGTCGACGTCACAAGCGCATTCTTCATTAATCACTTCATCTGTTTCTGTTAGGAAAGTGTTTTCTAAAACTGTCACGTCTTCTCTCTCTCTCTCTCTCTCTCTCTCTGTCTCTCTCTCTCTCTCTCTCTCTACTTCTTTCTTTCTCTCTCTCTCTCCCTCTCTCGCTCTTTCTCTCTCTCTCTCTCTCTCTCTCTCTCTCTCTTTCTCTCTCTCGCTGTGTCTCTCTGTCTGCCTCTCTATCTGTCTCTTTCCTCTTTCTCTACTTCTCTCTTTGTTTCTTTCTCTCCCTCTCTTTCTCTCTCTCTCTCTCTCAAACACACACACACACACATTCTTTCTCTCTCTCTCTCTCTCTCTCACTCTCTGTCTGATTTCGCTGGAGGTTAGTGGAACAGGCGAGCGGTCAATATGGGCCAGCAGTGCGTGAACAGCTGTGTGCCATTTGGTTTTTAATGAAATTCTATAACACTTTTGCACTCCACTGGACCGCGTGGTGCATTAGCCTGCGAGCAAAACCTACAAAAACTGTTTGCACTTCTCAGAGTGGACTTTATAGACTTTTATATCAGCGCTGCTCTGATTTGGTGTGTCCAATGAATGCAGGACTGGATGTGTGGGAGTCTACGCTGGTGAGATCAGACTCTGATGTTGAGGAGCATTAGTGAGATCAGACTCTGATGTTGAGGAGCATTAGTGAGATCAGACTCTGATGTTGAGGAGCATTAGTGAGATCAGACTCTGATGTTGAGGAGCATTAGTGAGATCAGACTCTGATGTTGAGGAGCATTAGTGAGATCAGACTCTGATGTTGAGGAGCATTAGTGAGATCAGACTCTGATGTTGAGGAGCATTAGTGAGATCAGACTCTGATTTTGAGGAGCATTAGTGAGATCAGGCTCTGATGTTGAGGAGCATTAGTGAGATCAGACTCTGATGTTGAGGAGCATTAGTGAGATCAGACTCTGATGTTGAGTAGCATTAGTGAGATCAGACTCTGATGTTGAGGAGCATTAGTGAGATCAGACTCTGATGTTGGGATGTTGAGTAGCATTAGTGAGATCAGACTCTGATGTTGAGGAGCATTAGTGAAATCAGACTGATTTTGAGGAGCATTAGTGAGATCAGACTGATTTTGAGGAGCATTAGTGAGATCAGACTCTGATGTTGAGGAGTATTAGTGAGATCAGACTCTGATGTTGAGGAGCATTAGTGAGATCAGACTCTGATGTTGAGTAGCATTAGTGAGATCAGACTCTGATGTTGAGGAGCATTAGTGAGATCAGACTCTGATGTTGAGGAGCATTAGTGAGATCAGACGCTGATGTTGGGATGTTGAGTAGCATTAGTGAGATCAGACTCTGATGTTGAGTAGCATTAGTGAGATCAGACTCTGATGTTGAGGAGCATTAGTGAGATCAGACGCTGATGTTGGGATGTTGAGTAGCATTAGTGAGATCAGACTCTGATGTTGAGTAGCATTAGTGAGATCAGACTCTGATGTTGAGGAGCATTAGTGAGATCAGACTCTGATGTTGAGGAGCATTAGTGAGATCAGACTCTGATGTTGAGGAGCATTAGTGAGATCAGACTGATGTTGAGGAGCATTAGTGAGATCAGACTCTAATGTTGAGGAGCATTAGTGAGATCAGACTCTGATGTTGAGGAGCATTAGTGAGATCAGACTCTGATGTTGAGGAGCATTAGTGAGATCAGACTCTGATGTTGAGGAGCATTAGTGAGATCAGACTGATTTTGAGGAGCATTAGTGAGATCAGACTGATTTTGAGGAGCATTAGTGAGATCAGACTCTGATGTTGAGGAGCATTAGTGAGATCAGACTCTGATGTTGAGGAGCATTAGTGAGATCAGACTGATTTTGAGGAGCATTAGTGAGATCAGACGCTGATGTTGGGATGTTGAGTAGCATTAGTGAGATCAGACTCTGATGTTGAGGAGCATTAGTGAGATCAGACTCTGATTTTGAGGAGCATTAGTGAGATCAGACTCTGATGTTGAGGAGCATTAGTGAGATCAGACTCTGATGTTGAGGAGCATTAGTGAGATCAGACTCTGATGTCGGGATGTTGAGGAGACTCCAGTTCATCCTATAGGTGGTCATTGGGGTTGAGTCAGAGTCAGGGCTCTTTGCAGGACACTCGAGATCTTCCAGGGTTTGTAGCTCCAGTGAAAGTAAAGCTTCATACACACATGAATACTGAATAAACACATCTGGGCAGAAGGTTCAGGTTCTTGTTCATGTTGCGGTGTTAAAAGGTTCCTTTTATCCGAGTCCGTGTCTGAATGATGTCGGGAATTCTCTGGAGCTCTTCTCTACCTTGAACACTGTCCTCTGAATATTAATGACCTGACCTTCACAATTCACGCTTAATGACCGTGAGGGACTGCAGGGCTCGAGACAAGTGGCATTTATTATTCACATACTGAAATATTTACTGCTGTTTTAAAGCTCGTGTGTCAGACGGGAGTGTGTGTGTGTGTGTGTGTGTGTGTGTAAGGAACCTTCCGGAAGATCCCGGCTCACACCGTGTCTCAGTGACCTGATAAAGTTTTGTTAAAGGGAAAAAGTACAGAATAGCAATGAATAGAAATGTGCTGATATATAATATGAAATTGTTTAAATTTAATATTTTAAAAAATATATTTACAAAAAAATAATGTTTGTGTGGCATTTAAAAAATGTATTTTTCCTACATTTATAATTATCCTACACACACACACACACACACACAAACTCCAGTGGATATTCCACTGAATCGCCAAAATTTCTCTCTCTCTCTGTCTCTCTCTCTCTCTGTCTGTCTCTCTCCCTCTCTCTCTCTCTCTCTCTCTCTCTGTCTCTCTCTCTCTCTCTCTCTCTCTCTCTCTGTCTCTCTCTCTGTCTCTCTCTCTGTCTCTCTCTCTCTCTGTCTCTCTCTCTGTCACTCTCTGTCTCTCTCTCTCTCTCTCTCTCTCTCTCTCTCTGTCACTCTCTGTCTCTCTCTCTCTCTCTCTCTCTCTCTCTCTCTTCAGACAAATCTCAAGTCAAATTTGTAAACAAAACGTAGAAAATAGTGCAAAAGTGATTGTGTGTGTGTTTTTGTGTTTTCTTACTCGAGTAAGAAAACGTCGTGTCTGAGTTTTCTCTGTAATCGCAGTTCACCTCTCAGGCAGCAGAGCGCTTGGAGAAATCGCATACTGCACCTTTAAAGGACGCACAGCACCGAGCAGAATTCTGAGAAACTCCAAGTCTATTAAAATATTCCAGCAGCTTCGGTGTTTAACGTGGTGTTAGTAATAAAGCAAAGAGATTGTGTTCCACTGCGAGCCGTGATATCGGGGTGGACGGTTATCTCGCACGTCCAGCCCTGCCTCCTTCTCACCTCGTCTCTCAGCACTGAGGAAAATGACCTCTATAGCAGAGGAAAAAGTGCTAGAACTTCAGCAGGAATATTAATGGGAATTTTTCATAGCTGATTCTCACACATACACACACACACACTTCTCTTTTCACTTCTCTTCATTGTTCTGTCATCCTAGCTGGTCCAGAAAAGCACCACAGGAAAAGAAGCAAGCTTCTCTGACCTTAACAAAGTCAGCAATTTCCACCTTAACCTCAACTCATACACTTAAAACTCGTAGCTATCGTTATCCTGCTGAAATATTAAAACTGCACAATTAAACACACACACCATCCCTCCTATGCTCGGTGTTGTGTTTAATCCAGGACACAGTGTTATATTCTCACATGATCCAAATCTCAGGATGTGCTTCTGGTCACTGTACAAACCCACAAACCCCACAAGAGCTGCAGTTTTGGAGATGCTCTGATCCAGTGGTCTAGCCATCACAATTTCGTCAAACTCGCTCAAATCCTTACTCTTGTCCATTTTTCCTGCTTCTAACACATCAACTTTGAGGACAAAATGTTCACTTGCTGCCTGATATATCCCACCCACTAACAGGTGCCATGATGAGGAGATCATCAGCGTTATTCACTTCACCGGTCAGTGGTCATAATGTTATGCCTGATTATGTGTATATTTAAATTTATTCGTATTTATTCCTGGAGACTCCTTCCAAACGTGATTGATAAACATCTCCTTACAGGAAATGCACCAACAATCAGCTTGAACACTCCATACTCAGTTGGGAATCAGCTGCTTCTCTGGACATCAGTTTAGACATCAGGGTTTTTTTTTCTACCTACTTAAACTTCTGTACATCAACAACGTTAATTTTAGATCACAGACAGAATCCTCTCCAAATCTTTGAGCTTCCATAACATTTTTTTGTTGTTAGTGTACACCTACATACTTACATTCCCTTTGATTCTCTTCAACAATTCTCTTTGATATATATATATATATATATTTTATCCCGTTCAAGATCACAGCTGACTTTCGGTTAATAAATAAACACACCCTCGTGTCCCATAGGAATAAATCTGAGCCTGTGTTGAGGTCATGAAATATTCTGACAGAGGGTTAACTGGACTAGACGTCATCTCGGTACGCAGAAAGACTCGGGCTGGCGCTGGCTGGTTTGCTCTTTTGGGCGTCTTTTAAAGATCAAATTACATTGGAACCTCGGCATAGGAATTGACTTGGTTCTGGAGGCGAGTTCTTAAGGTGAAAATTTGTATTGCAAAATGAATTTTCCCATAAGAAATAATGTAAATGCAGATAATCCGTTCCAGCCACCCAAATATATGACCAATATGAAGCGTATGTAAACTGTATGGCTGCTTACAAAGAACTGACCCAAGCATTCCATATCAAGGGTCCTCACAGGAAGTCGTGCCACTAAGCTTGGGCTAAAAATAGAACAGACCGCCCACAGGACCAATCTGTCAACAAAAAAACACCCGAAAAATCACCTAGCTTTTGAACGCATGCCGAAGGCGACGTTGGTATCATGGGTTGATTCTTTCCAAGCAGCTTTCACTGATCGAAATAAATTTGTGAACTCACTTCGCTTAGCTTTCCACTGATGCTAACAAATTTTGAACAGCTCCCGGACGCACAGACAACTTAGCCGGCGTTCAGTTTGTTGGTATGCTGAAAATGCATCACATGCCGAAATTCTTGCAAATTTTCAATTCTTAAGGCAAAAATACGTAAGGGAAGGGCATTCACATGCCAAAGTTCCACTGTACATTAAATTAGTCATGAGCTACACTTTCATTTAAATCGTGAGCTCTTTAAGAGCTGGTTCTTACAGGTCAGGACTGCAAAATTTTTAAGGATAAAAGTTTTCCCTGATTTTTTTTTATTTATGTATTTTTATTTTATTTTATTTTATTTATGCAGAACAAAAACCAAATCCTGTGACTGAGTGTCACTACAGTCAGTCAAAACTCCATGACAGTATGATTTTTTTTTTTGTCCAGCATGACCTCTGATCACATACCAGTACTCAATCACGCATACACTCACACACAAAATAAAAAAAGCCACACACCCATTCATATCCAAATGAGTTTCAGCACAGCCCCAGTACGACCTCATTACATTCCAGCAACGAGTTCATACACTCTCAAAGCCCCAAGTCCCAATCCTACTTTTCAGTCCTTTATTTCATCCTCAGGAGCTCTCTCTTTCTCTCACACACACACACACACACAGGGGTAAAGTGGGAGTTAAGTGCAGCCGACAGTCTTGATTTCTCTTTCAGCGGCGCCGTGGCTTCATCCATCTGCGCCCGTGTCCCTCAGCTGTTTACCAGCTGATGAAGAGATTCACTTTTCTTCTCCTCCTCTGCTTCACTCCGCTTGGATGATGGGGGGGGGGGGGGAACGAGGGGGAGGCCTGTTTATGCCCCAGGGGATTTTTCTGCCCTCACCTTTCTCTCTCTCTGTCTGTTTCTCTATCGGTTGCTGACATTTTTTTTTTGCTTCATAGGTTTTCCCTTCAGCGGTTTGGAATATTAGAGAACAAACATGTTTTTGTGTGTGTGTGTGTGTGTGCGTGGCTGAATCACAACATCCGCTTGTTTGCTATTAGCTAGCAGTGAGGGTTTCCATATCCACCAATCAGCCATAACATTAAAACCACTGACAGGAGACTTACATAATGTTCATTATCTCTGTACCTGTCAAAAGGTGGGGTACACCAGGCAGCAGGGGAACAGTCAGCCCTCAAAACAAGAGAAATGAGTAAGCGTAAGCATCTGAGTCACTTTCAGTTGTGACGTCTAGATCAGAGCGTCTCTGAAACAGCAGGATGTTCCAAACCTACCAAAACTGCTCCAAGCAAGATGATGTCATGCTTTTTACCAAGCTGCAAAAAAATGATTCGAGGAACATGATAACGAGTGACTCAGTTTTTTATATTGTGTGAGTGTGTGTTGAAGCTGTAGAAACATCTCGAGGAGCAGAAAGAGCGTCATTCACAACACTTCATATCCTCAACGGCTTCCTGTTTGTTACATTAAATCGGCTCACAGCATGGGAATGTAACTAATCTTAAGCTGAATAAAACAGATCCAGTGACAGGAACAGATGGACGGCTAACCGTCCGGCGTTTAAATTCACTTTATTTAGGTTTTCTTTTGTTCTTTTTGTTATGTTTGTGGTCAGAGCTCATAGAGTCGGGCAGAGAGAGAAGAGAGCCACTGGGTGGGAAGGAAGGCCATGGAGGGGGTGGATGTCATTAAGTGAAGCAGATCAGAACTCGTTGAGTCGTGGTACACAACACACTAGTGGTGGGTGGACGCTCAAAAGCATCAAGAACTACTCCACACCCAGAGGAGCTCTTCGCTTCCTTCCTATATTTCAGAGACATTTATTTTTTTAGACATTTTCTTTCTAATCTTGATTTTCTTTATTTTTCATGACAGTGTTGTGACGTGACCGAGTGAAGTAAACTTAAGAGTTCAATTTCTTTTTGGTCTGCTTGTGTCTGAGTCTGACCTGCCTGACCTTCCTGATTCACAGAGGAAGCAGAATCAGATTTGCGTGACATGTTCATCATTAGCAAGCATTTTCTTTTTCCTCTGACCAAATCTCCAGAGACGTTCTTTAGAGAATAAAAGCATACTCAAAACAATCAGTGTGTTATTTCCAAGCTAGTGAGCGTCATGATAATTACAGACACAAACAAAATGGCTCAATGTCCTTGCGAGGAAATAGTATACAGTGCTAGAGATGCATGCAGTCAGTAGATACTTTAATACTAACAGCTGTATATTCATGAAATCAACCAAACGTGTGGCAGAATGGTGCAAAAAAAAAACAATAGAGATGAAACACCTTGAACTCAGAGGAGAAAGTCCAGATTGTTTGGAGATGACAGGAACGCTGCGGGAACTAAAATAATCACTCTTTACAGCCGTGCTGAACAGAAAAGCATCTCAGAACACAACAGGCTTCAACAGCACAAACCTGTTAGCCAAGAACAGGAAGCTATCATTGACACAAGATCTATGAAACTGGACAGTTAAACAACCCCTACTAAATTTTGTGTGCTTTTTTTTCTTGTTGTATTGGTGAAATCAGACGCACAGGATTCTTCTTGTTTTAACTCTGTACTGAGTTTCTATCAGAGCTGTACTCATGTTCAACAAATGTGAACGGAAGAGGCTGAACACGTGTTGTGATGATGTCATACGACGTCTCTCGGGAACAAATCTATAAAAAACCTGCATCATTTTGGAAAATCTTGATCTATTCAGAATTTTGAGGTTTTTCCGTTTATTTTCCAGGATGAAAAATCCTGACCTTAACCCTATCAGCTGTCCAACTATAGGTCAGTATAAATCCTGCCCTTTATCTCCAAGATCCTAGAAAAGGTTATAACAGAGCAATTATACTCACTAATTTTACCTTTTACCTCCCAAACTTTACCTTAATATCCAAAAGGAAATATATAGAGCTTCATTGATTCATTTGTGGTTTCATTGATTGAATGATTGATTCATTAGTTCGTTCATTCATTGATTTACTGATTCATTAGTTCATTCATTCATTCATTCATTTGTTCATTCATTGATTCATTCATTCATTCACTGATTAATTGATTCATTGATTGTTTTAGGTGAGGACCAGTTGATTGCAAGGACTCTTAACTCAGTGCTAACCTCTGCTACCTAAATTTTTTTTTTATTAATTAATCCACAAAGGTCTATATATAAACACACACATCCTTGTTTATCAAGCTTTGTGAGGATCTTCCATTTACATAGAGATTACTGTGACTAATTAATACTGTAGATAATTAATGGATGTAACCTCAACCCTGCATCACTTTGGAAAATCTTTGAGGATTTTAAGTTCATTTTTCAGGATTAAAAATCCTGACCATAACCCCTTTCAACTGTCCAGCTATAGTCCGATATCGAACCTCACCTTTATCTCCAAGATCCTAGAAAAGGTTGTAGCACAGCAGTTATACTCATACCTACATAACATTCATGAAATGTATCAGTCAGGATTTAGACCTCATCATAGCACAGAAACAGCGCTGGTTAAAGTAGTAAATGACCTGTTACTGGCCTCAGGGTTGATCACGGTTGTGTCTTTTTGCTATACTCATGTTCCACTCACCTGTGTGGAAGAGGGATGAATGCGTGTTGTGATGTCATTTGTTTGGGAACAAATCAGGAGAAAATCTGCATTATTTAGAAAAATCAAAAGCTTGGAGTTTGCTTGATTTTTGCTATTGTAAAATCTCAAGGGAGGGAGCTAGTTTAAGTGAGTTTGTGCATGAACACCACACGTAAAAAGAACCCTGATTTTTATAGAGAATAAATCACCGCCAACTAACAGCATGGTTCAGAAAATAATTTCCCTTTTCGACAGGGACGGAACTCAAAGTCGTGGCAGTGGATTTCATACCCGAACATTTCGCATCACAAAATATTTAAATAAAGAAAATTATTTTACACATTTAGTCTTCTAAAGATGCACTGATTTATGAATTGTTTTAGCCAAGTCATTTACTTTTCCACAGAAACGACTCATGGCTAAACATTACAACAGAAAAACAACAATGAAATAGAAAAGAATATGAAACATTAAAATATCAGATGAAACAGCGAGGTGTTTATGATGTAAATCTGCCGTTAGCACTGGCGCTAATGCTCATGCTGTCTGCGCTAAAGTAAATAATCACCATATTAACGTTCAGAAGAAATACAGTACTAAACATAATTGATTAAAACCTGATATACGTAACTTTAAAGGAAATTAACAGCCCTTGTGAAAGCCTAGCGAAAGGCCAGTGAAAGCCTCAAGAAAGCCCCCCAAAAGCCTTGCGAAAGCTCCGCGAAAGCCCTGCTCATTTACTCTGATCTATTAAAGAAATAAAATATTCTGCTTAACAAATTAAAAGGGAAAAAAGCAACAGCATTTTTTTACAGAAAGAAGGAAAGAAAGAAAATGTTCACCTGGTGTCAACAGTTCCTACAGATGAGAAATGCCATTTGGCCCAATTAATATGGTAGGAATTAATTTTCATATTAATCCAGTCTGGGCTAGTGATGAAAGGAAAGGTGCTGGCATGTGGAAACACACACACACACTCTTGTTTATCATGCCTTGTGAGGATCTTCCACTAATTTAGTGATTACTGTAGCTAATTAATACTCTGCTACATGACTCTAACCCCAGACTTTACCTAGATATTTAGAGCTGGTTCATTGATTCACTGATTCACTGATTCATTGATTCATTGACTATTTTTAGTGAGGACCAGGTGATTGTAAGGACTCTTAACTCTAGGCTATCCTCTGCTACCTATTTTTTTTTTTTATTATTAATATAAAAAGTCTATATATAAACACACACACACACACCTGTTTTTAAAGCTTTGTGAGGACCTTCCACTTACTTCCATAGAGAATATTGTAGCTAATTAATACACTTGGATGTAACCTCAACACAACCTTTACCCAAGCCTAAGGAAATATTTAGAGCTTATTAGAACATCATTTATATATATACAAGATGTACAAAATGAACTCAGTAAACCTGTTTACATTTTATCTCAATCAAATTCTCTCTCTCTCTCTCTCTCTCTCTCTCTCTCTCTCAATTTGGGTATTCAGATGCCTTTTCAGTTATTTCTCTGAGTCTTCTACCGCGCTCTCTCGCTCTTTTGCACTTCTCCCCTTTAGCGATCAGATGTTTCCTCAACTGTTAAATTGCACTCGGGTCGCTCGGAAGGGAAATTAATTACTTTCTCCCTCCTCCTTTTCTCTCTCTCTCTCTCTTTTTTTTTTCCGTCGACAATCCGGAACGTAGAAACCACCAGAGGGGTAGAATACTCTTCTCGTACTGCATTATGGGTGTGTGTGTGTGTGTGTGTGTGTGTGTGTGTGTGTCGGGTGCGTGCTTGCTCTGTTGTCTGTTTAATCACTTCTTCTCCTGCATTGATCAGTGTGTCATTTTCATCACAATGTTCTTCCGGGTCTCAGGTGTGCGGCCATTCCAAATCCATCTTATCAGCCCCTCTCCCTCCTCCATCCCCCCTCCACACACACACACACACACACACACACTCCTCCTCTCGTTAGTCTTCCAGCTCTTCTTTCCTTTCCTTACACACACTTCACACCACGGCGCTGCTGAGTGATCGTCAAGCTTATGATTCATTTTGTTTTTCCTCAGGTTTTCTACAACACACACACACACACACACACACAGCAACTTTTTGATATGATTGATACTCTCCACTTAAACAAAGCTAAAAGTTTTCTAAGGGAAGGTGTCAGAGAAGGAGTCTCCAGTTCACACAGACAGACAGACAGACAGTCTGTCTCTCTGCCTCTCTCTCTCTGCCTCTCTCTCTTTCTCAGACAACATTAAGGAGGAGATTCCTTTTATTTTCTTGTGTCCATATTGATGATTGAGTGTCTTTGTCATGTTCCAATTCACTCCAGGTTTATATGAAGCTCAGTATGAAAGTAGACACTCAGGACTTTAAGAAATTGTAATGTTTCAGAAGGATTTATGTTTTTCTCTAGACTACTAGGGGTGATATATTCATAGAAAAGAGAGAGAGAGAGAGTGTGTTTCAGAAGGATACTAGGGGTTGATGTATTCATAGAAAAGCTCCAAAAAACCACAAAATGGTTAATTTTCCACACAAATGTTTATCTTCAAAATAAATGTTTATATCAGAGCCATTACTGCTCTCTGAGATGCTCCAAATGCTTGTTCATCTAAAAAACTCAAATTTCATCTTCAACCAGTAACATTCTGTGTAAGGTTATCCAACAGAGGGAAAAACACACATCTAAAACACACTGAAAGGCAACAGACTCACAGCCTGAACTTTACTCAATTCTTTATACTGATTGAAAACATATCATGGGTTGAATGGAGCTCCAGTGTTACTTGTAAAAATGATTAAAACCGGCAGATTATTTCAACCAAACCAAATGACCAATCGTATGTCCTCTCAATCATCTGTATTTTCTGAAATTCAGCACTTTATCATTCATGAGTGTGCTGCAGCAAATGTCTCGTGTCTGTACACATCATCCTTTAAGAAATATTTTGTGCCACGACATTTGTTACCATGTTTAAATAAATATTTTTAGACATAAACACCTTTTTCTGATAATCTTCATCACGAGGCAAGACCCAGGCGACAGACCAGTCCTTAAATCCCAGAAAGTCAGAATTAAATGTTAAAAATATAAAACACTGTTCTTAAAGTGTCTGCCTCGTTGTTTCCAGCTCTTATTTACACTTATTTACACATCTATAAATAACATCTACATGTGTATGACTGCTCACGTACATGAAGATTCAATTATTACAATCTCTCTCTCTCTGTCTGTCTCTCTCTTTCTCTCTGCCTGTGTCTCTCTCTCTCTCTCTGTCTGTCTGTCTCTCTCTCTCTCTGTCTGTCTCTCTCTCTCTCTCTCTCTCTCTCTCTCTTTGTCTGTCTGTCTCTCTCTCTGTCTGTCTGTCTGTCTCTCTCTCTGTCTGTCTGTGTATCTCTCTCTCTCTCTCTCTCTCTCTCTCTCTGTCTGGCTGTCTCTCTTGCTCGCTCGCTCTCTCTCTCTCTCTCTCTCGCTCGCTCTCTCTCTCTCTCTGTCTGGCTGTCTCTCTTGCTCGCTCGCTCTCGCTCTCTCTCTCTCTCGCTCGCTCTCTCTCTCTCTCTGTCTGTCTCTCTCTCTCTCTCTCTCTCTCTTTCTCTCAGTGTGACATGAAGGATATCGAGGATGAGGACCGGCGTCACTCTCTCTTCCTCGAGCTGCTGGAGTCCAGTCAAAACTGGGAGGAGTTTCAGCACCTCATGCTCCTCCTACAGGCGTGGCCACCCGTGACTGACAAGAGCAGGTAAACAACGTTTAAATGAAGAGCTAAAACAATTTTACTGCTTTACCTACTAATAAATTCTTTCACATAAATAATGTTTGGACAATGCAATGTTATGAATAAGTATTTAAAAATAGATACATAACAAAAAATAAACTTAATTTTAGAGTATGAATTTATGTATATTTTTATAGGTTTATAAGTTATATGAAGTTTATTTTATATACAGAATTAATAAACCCATATGTCATATTATGTATCATCCAAAAGCTTTTAAAATATCGTCCACCCTGACCAGAACAAACAAAAATAAAAGTCCAGAAAATACTCTACTAAGATAAAGTAGATTTTCTTTTGGTACAAAAACACAGGTTAAACTGTAGTTGAAAAAAAAAACCAATACAAGTTGTTAATGTTTATAGTCCAGTGCAGCCACGCTGTGTGTTGGTCAGTAAAAACAGGACTGTTCTCAGAATCACAGATGGTGCCATTAGCTTTGTTTTCATCATCACTTGGCTTCGTGTGGTTGAAATCTAAAGCTTTCTTAGTCAGTAATATTTCTGTGAAAATGATTTTTCCAAGAACTAGTGCGCTGCAGTGTGTGTCGTTATGATTAATGGCTCGATGAGCTGAACGCTGGAGTGTTTTTCAGATGTAAAAGTGTACAGCAGGGCAGAATGCAGGAAATTACAGAAAGGTTCAGTTGTTAAAGTGAAGCTGGTCTTTAAACCCAAGAAAAGTGTGTGTGTGTGTGTGTGTGTGTGTGCACGTCCATAGCTGGTCTCATGTGCCAGTCAAAAGATTCAGTAAATTCTGCCTGGACACATGACTGAGCTTATTGAATTTGTGAGATGCTCCTCTTTACCAGCACTTTTTCCTTCCACGGCTTCCATTCATGTGGAAATTCTCACCCAAGCTGCCGGGTAAAGCTTCCGAGAATACGGCGCTCATAATTTACTGGTCTACATCAATCTAAATCTGTTAGAGTTTGATAGCAAATTGATTAGAATTTATCACGTCTAAACACGGCTAATGTTGTTTTTGTGAATTTCAGATTCCACTTGTTCATTTTAGTTTGAATTTATTACAATTTCTTACTAGTCTTATTTTAAATTAATTCTGATTCACTACTAAAGCTTAGTTTACATTTAAATGAACCAGAATTAGTAGGCTTTGGTTTCATTTCATAATAATTTGTTGATGCAAATGAATTCATTTTCATTATACGATGCTAGTACATGTTAAGTTACACTTACATTACACTTACTTTGTAATGTGTTACTAGTCTTATTTTAAATGAATTCTGATTCACTTCTAGAGCTTAGTTTACATTTAAATCAGCTTTCAATTAAATCAGAATTAAGAGGTTTTTAATTTCATTATAATTTGTTGATACAAATGAATTAGTTTTCATTATACGATGGCAGTACTCTTTATGTTAATTATTAGGGTTGGGTACCGTTCTCATTTTTACCGGTACGGTACCTGTAATTTGCTATTGGTTCCCAACTGTACCTTTTTCGGTACTTTACACTCTGTGTAATAAAACATTTATTTCAGTGATACAAATAAGTCCAAACCTCTCAATGTCAACATTTTGTTATTTATTTAGGTTTCGGACATCTCACATAATGTTAACATTACTATTTGTTTAACATAAACAGCACGGTAAAAATCTTCGCTCCATTAACTAGAAGTGTTAACTGACGCTAGAAAAAAGCGATGCTAACGGCAACCATCACCGTGAAAATGTTGTTTTCTCCAACAAAAGCGTATCAAATTAGCTAGGATAATTAATTACCTGAAGATGTTCAAGTTGTCATCATGTAACATTTCGTCGTCCTCGCCCAGGGGTTTGACTTTGGCAGGTGTGTTAGCTGCAGCTACTTTTAGCTCTTTTTGCTGTGGGAGATCAGGCTGCTAAATACAGTCCACTCTTGAGCTTTTAAATCCATGTTGTGTTTACTTAGCTGCTTCCTGAGGTTAGATGTGTTGCCATGGCCAGCCTTGCATTTAGAATTACAAATATTATAAGTAACGATGTCTGCATATAATTTTGTAAAATGCAACCACGCTCACGAATGTTTTCGGTTAGCTGTTGTTGTGTTTGAACATGTTGCAGGGGTGATGTCGCATCACCTGGTGACTCTCTCTCTCTCTCTCTGTGAATTGTGAATGTGAATCGGTACTCTATAGTACCAACATACAGGTAATTTGGTCTGTACCCTTAAAAGTACTTTAAAAGTTCAGTACCCAACCCTGTAAATTATGTTGTAATTTTGTAAAATTATGTAATTTGTTGCTAGTTTTATTTTTAATACATTTTAATGTTTCATTAGTATTGGCTAGTACACTTTAATTTTATTACTTTGCTAGTACACATTCATTACATTTTATTAGAAATAATTTCTAGTCTTCTTTTCATTTTATTTTAATTTGACAGTACACTTTTGATGAATTTCATTCCAATTTCTTAGTACACGTGAATTCAATTTTATTAGAATTTGTTACATCTTATGTTAAATTAATTTTCTTTTTTTTTAGTATACTTTAATTTTATTACTTTAGGTTTATTTAATAATAATTTGCTAGTACGCTATAATTAAATTTATTAGAATTTGTTTATTATTTATACTAGTACAGTATAAATGTACTAGTACTTATTATTATTTTTCTAGTACACTTTAATTCAATTTTATTAGAATTTGTTTCTATTTTAATTTTATTTGCTAGTTTTAATTAATTTTATTCTAATTTGTTAGTATTCATTTCATTATTTTAGTCATTTCACTATTTTGCAGGTTTGCTTTAATTCTATTTCATTAGAATATTTCATTTAAATTACTTGTAATTGGCTAATATCTACATAAAAATATTTTAATATAATATAAATATAGTTCAGTTATACCTCGCAGATCCACATCTCACGATTCGTGGCTTCACTAATCTGCGAAATTTTCATTGGAACCTAACTAATTTGCATTTGTGAATTTTTCGCAGACCTGCAAAATCCTCGCAAAATCCTGCAAAAGTGTTTACAGCTAATTTCGTGGCAATTTATACCTTTTCATGCTTTAATGCGAAATTGTTACGAAAAATTTAGTTTATTAGTTTAGTAATATAAAAGTAAGATCAACAAAATATCAATATAAATAAAATATAAATGTTATTTTAATGATATTGAACGTCGCTGATATCACGTACGTACAGTACAGCCATTATGACACGCTATTGGCTGGAAGGGTTGGACGTAGCCAATCACAGAGCATTAACAGTTTTACCTAGCTGCTGATTGGCTGGTAGCTATGATGCTTTGTATGCGTGATGTCGCGGTTCATCTCCCTGCCCCTTGTGCACGGTTCAACACGTGCGTATATTCCGTGAACAAGTGATCTCAGTGATTTTTCCCTTGGTTTTTATACAGGCAATACTGTACTCTATTTTTACCTCAAACATGTATTTCTTTGTTAAGGGTAATGTATTAAGCTAATTTTTAAATGAAATTAAAGTGTTTTGGGAGCATGATTGGCTGAAAAAAAATAGCTGAATTAATACATTTTAGTTTAATTTTAATATAATTTGCTAATATAAATAAATTCAATTTCAGTATAATGCGCTAGTCCACTTTAGATTTATTTTATTATAAGTAATTAATTTGCTAGTATGGGTTAGGTTAAAAGTACATTTATCAGTACATTTTAGTATCATTTTTATTATTTTCCTAGTACACTATACTTTCATTATTTTGCTAGCTCACTTTAGTGTAATTTCATTATAACCTGCTAGTAAATGTAATTAAAATTCATTATAACTTGCTAATACATGTTAGTTTAATTCCATTCTAATTTGCTAGCATATTTTAATTTCATTATTTTGCTAGCTCACTTTAGTGTAATTTCATTATAAGCTGCTAGTATGCTTTAATTCAATTTTATTATAATATACTAGAATGCTTTAGTGTAATTCCGTTATAGTTTGTTAGCATGTTTAATTTAAATCTGTATAATGTTATATTACACTTTATTTTTATTTCATTCTAATTTTCTACTTTATAACATGCCAGTTTAAAATGATTAGAATTCGCTATTACAGTTCATCTAAATGCATTAGAAATTGCGAGTGGTTTGCTTCTGTTAGAATTTACTAGTTATAATTCAGTACAATTTCAGACTGGTCAGAAGTGAAATAAAGGGAGAGTCTAGCCAAAAACCTTGAGGAAAAACCCACTAACATGACCCGAGATTTGGGTTAGACCATCCTGAGGTAAAGCATAATAGAGTTGATTCTTGGGGTCATCAGGGTTGCTTATCAGTGCCATGGATAGTCAGACTGGTCAGAAGTGAAATAGGGAGAAGAAGGGAGAGTCTAGCCAAAAACATACCGGTTCTTGAGGGAAAACCCACACCAGAGTGAACATACTTTGTCCATATAATATAAAAGCTTATGATTCCCCAATACATGAAAATAATGAGTTTATCCATCCATCCATCCATCTATACTTCTGTTCATCCATCCATTCATTCATCCATCTATACTTCCATTCTTTCATCCATTCATCCATCCATCCATCCCTGCATCTATCCATGCATCCATCCATGCATTTATCCATTCATCCATCCATCCATCCCTGCATCTATCCATGCATCCATCCATGCATTCATCCATCCATTCATCCATCCATCCATCCATCCAATCCATCCATCCATCCATCCATCCATCCATCCATCCATCTATCCTTCCATTCTTTTGTTCATCCATCCATCCATCCATCCATCCATCCATCGTCTGCAATTCTTATACTACACAAGATCACGGGGAACCTGAAGTCTATCCCAGAGTACAGAAGGGATATAGGGAAATAAAGGGAGAGTCTAGCCAAAAACCTTGAGGAAAAACCTGTGAACATGACCTGAGATTTCGGGTGAAGGTTTAGTTTTTCAGTAAAAAGAACCAAATCATGTAACCAAACAACACCGGAGTGACTTGAGGAAAAAAGTCTTTTGATGTGGACCCATCTCAATCTCATAGAATATCTGTGAAGAGATTTGAAGATGGTGCTTCTCTATTCCTTGCAGACGCTTCCTCTTCCAGCTGATCGATCTTGAGATGATCTTCCTTGAACAACGGGTGTGCAAAGCTTGTTGAGACTCACCCAAGAAAACTCGAAGCTGTTATTCCAGCCAACAAATATATCAAAGAAAAGAAGAATATTTATCTTCATGAGAGATTTCCACTTTGGATTTTTAATATATTTGCAAAATTTTCTCAAAAACATGTTTTCACTTTGTCATTATACGTTATTGAATGTCGAGTGACTGTCAAGAAATACATTTAATCCATTTTAAATTAAATCTATAACACGATGCTGCAGGGGTTTCAGTACTCACTGTATGTTTGTGTGTGTATGAGAGAGAGAGAGAGAGAGAAAGAGATGGATATTATATTCTCTAATATTTCTCACAGGTATTGGTAATAACATTTTCTACAAATGAACTTCATTACAAAATGAAACCTTCCCTTTTCCCCAAAGAGAGGTGTACAATTTTGCACAAGCGTATTAAATTAAATAAACCGAGCAAAATATTAGAAGTGGCAGATAAAGAATGGAGCAATAAGAAGAATATTAAAGACAGGAAAGGATTCTGATATTCCTCTGTCTAAACGGAGATGGAGACGGAGATGCCCACACGCAAGGCCACCACTAGCGAAAGGTGAATGTGCGAGGCTTTCTGTCAGGATGTCCTCAGTGTGAGATGAGAGAAATGAATAGAATGGAATCAGGGTTTTTACCCACCTACTCAATCTCACCAAACACATGTCACTGCTTTTAATGGCCTCACTCATGTGGGTGTTTCCATAAACACTTAAAACTAATGTATTTTTTTGTTGTTGTTTAAACCTTTAAATATCTTTAACTTGTGCTACTTCAAACTGAAATGGAGATATAGACTCAAATGGAAAAATGACAAGATCTGGCTTTGCAGTTCCAGAAATTTCTAAGTATCTCAAATTTATACTTTTGTCTATATAATATAAAGGCTTGTGATTGAAATTTGTTCCCCTGTACATTAAAATAATGAATTTATCAATCCACCTATCCATCCATCGATCCATCCATCCATCCATCCTTTCATGCATCCATCCATCCATTCATCAATCCAGTTTATTAAAACTGAAATTTAGTTTGCCTAAACTGGGTGCTGCTCATCAGCAGGGTTATATAATCCTATATAAAGGCATATGATTGAAATTTGTTCCCCAATACATGAAAATAATGAATTTATCCATCCATCCATTGTCTGTAACTCTTATGCTACACAAGGTCATAGGGAACCTGAAGTCTATTCCAGGGGATGTGGGGGACACCTTGAGCATGCTGCCAACCCAATTTAGGGCACAATCACACACTCACATACTATGCACAATTTATAGATGCCAAACAGTCTACAGTTCTTTGGACTAGGGGAAGACACTGGAGAAACCATAGTAAACCCCTGAAGCACAGGGAGAACATTAAACTCCACACGCAGGGAAGAATGGGGATCCGATCAACAACCCAGAGCCACGTGGGATCCTGCCCCTGGACCACCGGGAGGCAAAAGGTACAAATATAAAAATAATTGTACTTTAACACAGACAGTGAGGGCATGGTGGTTTAGTGGTTAGGAGGCTCGTAGGGGCAGGATCCCATGTTCTCATTACCACAGCCGAGGTTCTCATTGCCAAAGCCTGGGGTGGTAGTAGCTCAAGTTGTTATGGCTCTGGGTTGTTGATTGGGGTTCAGGCCCCAGCACTGCCAAGCTGCCACCGTTGGGCCCTTGAGCAAGTCCTCCGACCCTCCCTGCTCAAGGGGCGCTGCATCATGGATGACCCTGTGCTCTGACCCCAACCCTCCAAGGATGGGATATGCGAAGAAAGAGTTTCACTCTGCAGTAATGTATATGTGACAAATAAAGGTCACATACCTGCATAAAATTGGAGGGTTGCATCAGGAAGGCCATCCGATGTAAAACCTTGTACCAAATTAAATACGTGGACCAGATGATCCATTGTGGCGATCCAAATAGTTTCCCATTAAACGGGTCCCCCAAACAAGACATGTTTTATTTAGAATGTAGGAATGAGAAGCTGAACCTATTTAACAAAAGCGAAGCGCCTCGTAAACCTGGTTGAGAAGGTGCTAAGCATGTGCAGAAATTCACTGGGAAATAAAAAAACATTAAAAAAATAAAATAGTTTGATTTGTTTAATGCTTTTCCAAAAAAAATCTTTTCACACACCTGCTGATGTACATTTACATTTGTGGTATTTGGCTGATGTCCTTATACAGAGCCATGTACAAAAGTTCTTTTAACTCACTATGAATGAGTACATCAGTACTGGTTCACTAGGTTGCTGACTAAAAATACCATCAGTCTAAAAAAAAAACTAAAAGCAAACACACAATCAATTTATTTTTTAATTTATTTATTTATTTTTTATTAAACAACTGCTAGTTTAAATATGATAAGATGAGGTAGGTCTTCACCTGTTGTTTGAAGACAGTCAGTGACTCAGCTGTTCTGACATCTAGGTGAAGTTCATTCCACCACCTAGGTGCCAGAACAGAGAAGAGCCTTGATGCATACTTATCTTGTACCCTGAGAGATAGTGGGATTAGTCAAGCAGTGCTATAGAAGTTCTGAGGGAGCGTGATGCAGTGTTGGGAGTGATGAGAGCTTTGAGGTAAGAGGGAGCTGGTCCATTTTTGGCTTTGTAGGCAAGCATCAGTGTTTTTAATCTGATGCGGGCAGCTACTATAAGCCAGTGGAGGGAGTGCAACAGTGGGGTGATGTGGGAGAACTTTGAAAAGTTGGAAAAAAAAAAAAAAGTCGTGAAGTTGCATTTTGGATCGTTTGTTCATGTCAAATTTCTGCCAGAAGAAAGTTGCAATAGTCCGGTCTTGAAATGGCCAGAGACTGATCAAGCACCTGAGTGACCTGTGTGGATAAAAAATAGACAAATCCTTCTCATATTGTTAAGAAGATATCACCAGAGTGTGTCAAATTAGCAACATGTGAGGAAAAGGACAATTGATTGTCCGTGGTTGTCCCAAGGTTGCTTGGAGTGGTTGAAAGGGGAGATCAGTAAGTTGTCCAGGGAGGTTGCAAGATTTTGACCTGGGTATGGATGACCAGCAGTTTGGATTTGCTAAGATTCAGTTGATGAGCCTCCATCCATGATGCTACAGTATATCTGCCAGACATGCTGAGATCTGAGAAAAAAACAATAGCACATGGTAGAGGGAGGAAGATGAGCTGAGTATGGTATTGCCAAAAGTATGAGTATAGAGCGAGAAAAGAAAAGTATTGAGCCTTGTGGTACACCGCTGGAGAGTCTGTGAGGACCAGATGTCCAAGTATCCTTCACCTGATATAAACAGTCTTCCAGGTAGGATGTTATGGAATCATTGGTGATTGTAGTGATGGTCTTGTGAGATGTTCAATATCTCCTTTGGTTGATATCATACCTTTACAATGTCAGAAGGTCTTGTGAGATGGTCCGGAGCAATATAAAAGGGATTAGGTAGGTGTTAGGTTTGTAGGTCAAGATAACTTGTAGGATCTCGTCTTTTGGGGTCTAGGGTTGAAAAACGTGGCCGTGAATGAAAAGGTAGTCATGGTTGTGTAATGTAGGGGTAGACAGGGAAGAGGAGAAGGTCTGGCAGATCATCTCTTCATGGAAGTCTTCAGCACCAGAACTAGGTGGTTGAGTAGTGAAGAGAAGACGTAGAGCTTACCAGGATTTTGTACAGAAGTTTCAAGCTTTTCCTTGTAGAAGGCAGTCTTAGCAGAAGACACTTCCAAGGAGAATTTGGACATATTTGTTTGGGGTGTTAAACTCGGTTTATATTAAAAAAAAAAATATGGATGTTTCTGTGATACGTGGGTCTAAAGAACCTTCCATTTCTTCTGTTCAGATTTGGGGTAAAGCTGCAAACCAGAGGCTTAGAACCACTCCAAGGTTGATTTTTTGTTGTTGTTGTATTTTATTTTAAATTTGGTGATTGCATGAAGCTCCTTGAACTCAGACACTTTGTTAAAGCACCAGTTGAAGCCAAGTGTCCATTTCCAGTACAGAGTCTTTTCTAATCTTGAGAAATCTTGGGAAATCTTGACAACCGCACTCTCGTGTCTTTAAACGCTCGAAAATCGAGTGTTATGAGTTCGCCTTTCCATATGATCTCACGTTAATTAATACTCAGATTAATAAAAACAGCTACATGTGATGTCTAACTCGTGTAGAAGTCATGACATTCTTAACAGTTTCTTTTACACACACTGACTCAGTGACCCTTTTGGTTTGTACAGATTGGAGACGGAGCAGAACCCGTGGGTGTGTGTGACGTCGTCTGTGCTCACATGCTGCTCTGAGGGGGCGGACGTCGACGTCGGACATGAAGTTCTCGCCATGTGCCGCTCACTCTACACGACCAAGCACAAACTCAGTTCTCAGGTGCTTTGTGTGTGTGTGTGTGTGTAACACAGTAGTGTAATATGCGCGTATGTTACTGAGTCACAGTTCGGTGGGACGTCAGATTAATTCTTCCGGTTATCTTATTTTCTTATATTATTCATGCATCTATGCATTTTATCCAAAATGTTTGTTTTTCATTTCCTATTTAATCCATCCCTCCATACCACCAGCTAGCTTGAGAATCCTAATGTTTTCCAAAAGGACAATGATTTTATTAGCTAATAAATAAAGTAGCTCAGCTTTATAAGGTCTGGTGATGACACAGAGACTGATCTTAGACGATGCTGATAATCCCAGCGAGAACTCATCACTCATTGGTTTGCTCATAAGTAGATCAGGTTAGAAATGTAAATGTAGGTGGAGTGTGTTTCTGTGGAATTACACTGAAATCTGTTCTTAAATCTATCGCTATTATTTTCTCCCTTTTCACTTGCAGGGGGTTAATCAGACACTAGTGAGTGTTTCTATAATAGAAATGTCTTTACTTTTATTTAGCTGAGAAAATGATGGAAAAAAATTCTCTTTCCCCTTCTCTCTTTCTCTCTCTCTCATTGTCTATCCCTCACTCTCTGTCTCTGTCTGTCTCTCTGTCTTTCGCTCTTATTCTCTATCCCTCTTTTCATGTCTGTCTGTCTCTGTCTATCTCTCTGTCTGTCTCTGTCTGTCTCTTGCAATCATTCTCTGTCCTTCACTGTGTCCCTCTCTCTCTCTCTCTCTCTCTCTCTCTCAGTGCATCAGACACATCTCTTCTCTGCTCTTGAAGAACGGACTGAATCTAGCAGCGTTGAAGCTGATGGCTGAGAGTAAAGACGAGCAGCTTCTTGCTGTGACTCTGGATCAAATCAACAGCATCAGCTCTGTAAGTTCTGCTTTGTGTCACTTCACCTCAGTTCACTTCGTCACTTTACTGCCAGCATCTACTCTACCAGCACAGGCTGAGACTTAAGTATTAGCTCTGTGTGTGTGTGTGTGTGTGTACTCTGCAGTCGTCAGGAAGACGCACTGTTTATGAGCTACATGACCTCAGTACCTAAGCTCTGAGATATTCTCCTGTCTTCTGAAAGGCACAGAGTTTTAACCTGTAAGTAGTAATGTAGCGAACAAGGTCCTGAGTCATCATTTTATTTGTACTTCCACGTCCTTATCTTTGAGTCATCAACGTATAAATAAGTGACTAGACCTGTTCAGCGTTGAATAATGTAACAAGCTACACCACTGCAGCCTTTTTCATTTTTTAAGGCAGACAGAATCCCTCGGATAAAATTAAAATGCAATCGCAGTGCGGCGCTTCTCTTTCGCTCTCTTACGATACACAACATCTGGACCTGCTGTGATAGGAAAATAATCAACAACAGCATAGCAGCGTGAAGTGTTTTATCCTCGACCATAGCAATTCCCTTAACATAAAAGACACTTTTTATCCAATTATAGTTACATTTACAGCGATACAATGTCTTGTCCTGTAACATCTCCTGTTACAAAGCATTAACACTGGAGACTCCTTCCGTCAATGATTTTCCCACCATGTTTGTTTTTTTTCCTGTAGACAACCACACACACATCAGCCATAACATTAAAACCACCTGCCTGATATTGACTTGTCAAACTCTGAAGGTGCACTGTGGTATCTGGCTCTGTAAATTGTGAGGTGGAGCCTCTATGGATCAGACTTGTTTGTCCAGCACATCTAAGAGACTTATTCGTATTCACTGTACCTCTCAGTCGCAGATCAGTGTATACACTGATCAGGTATAACATTGTGAGCAGTGACCAGTGAAGTGAATAACACTGACGATCTCCTCATCATGGCACCTGCTAGTGGGTGGGATATATTAGGCAGCAAGTGAACATTTTGACCTCAAAGTTGATGTGTTAGAAGCAGGAAAAATGGGCAAGTGTAAGGATTTGAGCGAGTTTGACGAAGGGCCAAATTGTGATGGCTAGACCACTGGATCAGAGCATCTCCAAAACTGCAGCTCTTGTGGGGTGTTCCCAGTCTGCAGTGGTCAGTAACTACCAAAAGTGGTCCAAGAAAGGAACAGTGGTGAACCGGCGACAGGGTCATGGGTGACCAAGGCTTACTGATGCACGTGGGGAGCAAAGGCTGGCCCGTGTGATCCAATCCAACAGACGAGCTACTGTTGCTCAGATTGGTGAAGAAGTCAATTCTGGTTCTGTTAGAAAGGTGTCAGAATACACAGTGCAGGACGGGTCAGGGCTGTTTTGGTAGCAAAAGGGGGATCAACAGAATATTTAGCAGGTGGTCATAATGTTATGCCTGGTCCATGTTAATTGATCTTAAATCTGGACCTACTGCCAGAGCTGCCGCTGTATGAAACGTTTCCTATATTAAACTCTATAAACTTCCACACTTCCACGTTTCAGGCTAGTGTGCAGAAACCTAAACAGAGCTTGCGGTATTGTCCTGAGATCAGATAAGAGCCGTGAGCGAAACAGTGGCTCTGAAGCTGTCCGTTTGCTAGCTCAGTGAAAGCCAGATAAAAGCCAGTAGAGGCCCAGCGTAATTTCAAGCCTGCAGCCAGAATAACGATTCGCTTAATCCACACCCGTGAGTCTCCTCAGACTTTATTTGAAGAATGCTGACTCACTGGAGATGAGGCTAATCTTTGACTCTTAAGTTCAGAAGGAAGAATAGGGATAGGGAGCGAGGTGAAGGGGAAAAATGTTGGGTTTTATTAGGAAGTTTAGTTTTCGGATGTGGTGCAGGATCTTTGTTGCATTCCTTGTGTCTGTAAGTGATTGTGTTGGGAATAAATCAGGTTTTATGTGCTCTCTGAGCTGCTGTATGGGTGCATGAGTGAATCACACACACTCACACACAACCTCCTGTTTTCATTGATTTAATGGTTCTGTATTTGCAACACAGCTGCTCCTCAAAAGACATGGCGTTTATCTAAAAGCAGCATCAATCACAGTGGCACCAACAGAGCAGTATGGTCTTATCCTTCAGCTTTAGAGCTCACTAGATCTCCAGATGCTAAGATTTACACACTAAACACTTTTATTATAGCATTGCATGCTCTTGAGTTACATTATCATTGCTAGTTGAGGTAAGCAGTGAGGTGTGCTGTTATGGGAATATAATCAATGACATAGCAGAGGGAGTCTGTGTTACCACGGCAACGTTGATTTGTTTCCATTAATGTCCCACAATATTCCCGCTTATCACTAGCTTCTCTTTTATTTCCTCTTTATGGTAAAAAAAAACATTGCAGTGTTACTAAAAAACCAGAAAGTGTGACGTCTGTCCTGGAGTCTTCCCTAATGCAGGAACCCTGACCATTACAAGGGCCTGAAACTGGAGACTCCTTCCCATCGATGTGAAATTACTTTGTGTCCATCATACAAATCCCACAGAACACGCTGTTACCATAGAAACGCTAATGTGTCCGTATCATTTGATATCAATATAGACTCAAGTGTCGTTAGATAAAAAAATTTTAGCTGATTGGAAACATCTGGCTACTAGCTAAATGGCATAAAACAGCAGTAATGGCTAGTTTAGTCAGTTAGCATTGCTAACTAGTTACATTCTTGTTACCTTGATGTTATGTGATTATATAATCCCTTAGGTCTTACTCAGTGGTGTTAGCTTATTCCGCATGCTATATATATATATATATATATATACACTATATTGCCAAAAGTATTCGCTCACCTGCCTTGACTCGCATATGAATTTAAGTGACATCCCATTCCTAATCCATAGGGTTCAATATGACGTCGGTCCACCCTTTGCAGCTATAACAGCTTCAACTCTTCTGAGAAGGCTGTCCACAAGGTTTAGGAGTGTGTTTATGGGAATTTTTGACCATTCTTCCAGAAGCGCATTTGTGAGGTCACACACTGATGTTGGACGAGAAGGCCTGGCTCTCAGTCTCCGCTCTAATTCATCCCAAAGGTGTTCTATTGGGTTGAGGTCAGGACTCTGTGCAGGCCAGTCAAGTTCATCCACACCAGACTCTGTCATCCATGTCTTTATGGACCTTGCTTTGTGCACTGGTGCACAGTCATGTTGGAAGTGGAAGGGGCCAGCTCCAAATTGTTCCCACAAAGTTGGGAGCATGGAATTGTCCAAAATGTCTTGGTATGCTGAAGCATTCAGAGTTCCTTTCACTGGAACTAAGGGGCCAAGCTCAGCTCCTGAAAAACAACCCCACACCATAATCCCCCCTCCACCAAACTTTATACTTGGCACAATGCAGTCAGACAAGTACCGTTCTCCTGGCAACCGCCAAACCCAGACTCGTCCATCAGATTGCCAGATGGAGAAGCGTGATTTGTCACTCCAGAGAACGCGTCTCCACTGCTCTAGAGTCCAGTGGCGGCGTGCTTTACACCACTGCATCCGACGCTTTGCATTGCACTTGGTGATGTATGGCTTGGATGCAGCTGCTCGGCCATGGAAACCCATTCCATGAAGCTCTCTGAGCACTGTTCTTGAGCTAATCTGAAGGCCACATGACGTTTGGAGGTCTGTAGCGATTGACTCTGCAGAAAGTTGGCGACCTCTTCGCACTCAGCATCCGCTGACCCCGCTCCGTCAGTTTACGTGGCCTACCACTTCGTGGCTGAGTTGCTGTCATTCCCAAACACTTCCACGTTCTTATAATACAGCTGACAGTTGACTGTGGAATATTTAGGAGCGAGGAAATTTCACGACTGGATTTGTAGCACAGGTTGCATCCTATCACAGTTCCACGCTGGAATTCACTGAGCTCCTGAGAGCGACCCATTCTTTCACAAATGTTTGTAAAAACAGTCTGCATGCCTAGGTGCTTGATTTTATACACCTGTGGCCATGGAAGTGATTGGAACACCTGATTCTGATTATTTGGATGGGTGAGCGAATACTTTTGGCAATATAGTGTATATATATATATTCAGCTGTTAAAATCCCTGTGTGTTTGTCCAGTTGTCAGGACAAACAGGAAGTTGACTAAACAAAAAAAATCTGGTAGCTACATAACAATAACATACTCTAGAGCGCTGGTTGTAGCATGTTAGCCCAACTAAAGCTGCATTATGCTAAATCGTAACTGGAAATTTCTAAACAAAACGCCATCTCCAATTTGGAATTTCGCCTCTACCCAGGCCTCGGATGGCTGTTCACTGCAAAAAACAAATGGTGAACAAACAAAAGTCGTAATTAGCGTGATTTTTCGCTTCCGACTTTCAGTGTCTTAAACACCTTTGAGGCACATTCTTATTTTTTTTCTTCATTTTCTAGAAACAGAACTACTGTTTTTTTTTTTCATCTCGCTCTGCCCAAATCATCTCAAACACACGTCGTAATTACGACTTCCCGGGAAAACCTTGGAACACACAGATAGCATCACTTTTAGTGTAGAAACTAGTTTTTCCTTTAGACCAATCAACACAGAGATCAATTCCCACCCATTTCTATTTCAGAGTCAGTGAGTGAAAAGGCACTTTAATTTTACAAATGAATAATAGCCAGTTAATTAAGAAGCTCGTGTAAGACGTTAGTAGTGTTTGAGGTCCGGAGCGAGCGGCGCTAGGATGTCGTCGTTCTCCTTGGTGTGATAACGTGGAAAAATCACTCGTTCTATCGGAACAGACGTGTTAGTTCACACGGCTAGGTTGCTCGACATTCTCGAACGCGAGATCAGCGTTGTGCCTGTGCCAGTGGCTCCTATCTGATGTTCAGTCTTCCAGAGCTGCTCTTAATGAGCTTGTGTCTTTTAGTAGCAGCTTTGCCTTTTCAAAATCTCAATAAACACGCTGCCTTATTTTCCCTGATAAGCTTATTATTCATTAGGCTCTTTTCTCTCTTATTTTAATTAACACCATTAAAAACCTGCGTCTCGCCGATTACCGAAGGTTATTGTTGCATTTCGGTTCATCTCCGCTTACAAGGGTGTGTGTGTGTGTTTTTTTGTCGCTGTGGATTTTGTTCGTACGTCCGTGCGGAAGAAGTCGTACGTTCAAAGAGTCGTGTATGACACGCTATTAGAAATGCCTGATTTGGTAAGATGAGGACAAAACACTCCTAAAAAAGTAAATTAGCTTGAGGCGAAGTGATTAATGAGTCATAGGAGGACGAGTGGAGCAGGCGGTGTAGCGCTGATCTGTATGCTGTAGAGCACATGAGCATGTTGTCCCAGGAGACGAGATGAGAGCTGAGTGCTAACGATGAAGGCAGAGACAGCCAGGAACACCCTCATATGTCAACTTCATTTCCCCTCTGCAGTGGAGACGCTATGTCTGTCCTGTCTCTCTCTCTCTCTCTCTCTCTATCTCTCTCTCTCTCTCTCTCTATCTCACTCTCATGCTCTTGTTGTCTTGTTGTCTCATTCTCTCTCTCTCTCTCTCTCTCTCTCTCTCTCTCTCCCTCCCTCTCACTGTCTTGTTGTCTCTCTCTCTCTCTCTCTCTCTCTCTCTCACACACACACACACACACACACTCTCATTGTCTTGTTGTCTCTCTCTCTCACACTCTCGTTGTTGTTGTCTCGTTCTCTCTCTCTCTCTCTCTCTCTCTCTCTCTCTGTCTCTCTCTCTGTCTGTCACAGCTTTTCTAGCATGACCGTATTTAGTTGTCACTAGTGCCATAGCATCATCGAGATGACAATCTGTTATTAAAGATTATAAGAAATGTCAGCTTTAGTTACACAAAGATTCTGTCTGAAATCAGGACATATAAATAAAGGACAAATGAACAGATATAGTGAATATAGACATGTGTGTATGTGTGTTTGTGTCTGTGTCTGTCAGTCTGTCTGTGTTTCTCTGTCGGTCGGTTTGTCTGTCTGTCTGAGTGTCTGTCTGTGTGTGTGTGTGCGTGTGTCTGTCTGCCTGTCTGTGTGTCTTTGTCTATGTGAGTGTGTCTGTCTGCCTGTTGGTCAGTCTGTCTGTCTCTGTCTGTGTGTCTGTACAGAGTGAGTGTGTGTGTGTGTGTCTGTTGGTTGGTCTGTCTGTCAGTCTGTCTGTGTGTCTCTGTCTTTGTCTGTCTGAAAGTCTGAGTGTCTTTGTCTATGTGTGTCTGTTGCAAAAGACAGACTGTGTGTTTGTGTGTGTGTGTGATATACATACACACTCCTTCATGCAGTTATCTAACCCGTCAGTCATGTAATTGTCCAAGCAGCACAATGTACTAAACCCTGCAGCTCCACATCAAGAGCTTCAGTTAATGTTCACATCAAACATCAGAACCAGGAAACATAATGTGCTGAAGTCTGGAACTTTAACCGTGACATGGTTTCCTGGCTCCAGATGGGCTGTTTTAAGTGTTTCAGAAACTGCTGATCTTCACACACGCACACACACTTTCAATAAAATGGTGCAAAAAACACTTTCTAGACTGGTTTAGAAGTCCCTGTAACTGAAGGTGCTGCTGACCCCAAGCATCCAGATGACTACCTTTTTGTCAAACCTCATTCACAAAAGCTCTACAGATCCATCACCTCCTGAACCAGAGTCTCCATCATCACTCCATCCCATAACCACACCTTCATTCTTTCCCTCCTTCCTGCTTCCTCAGATCTTGCACCTCACTGCACTGTCTGTCGCCTGGAGTCCTGTCTAATTGTGCCATTATTGCACTGTCTGTCCTTTTATTGTTCTATTCCATTCTTGTGTGTTGTTATTCTACTCAGAATTGCGACGTCGGCAGAGATGTTTGTTCTGAAGTCTGAGGCATGTAAACGTTCGACTTCGTCGCTGTTTCATTTCCCTCAAGAGATGTGCTTTCATCTGTGTCTATAGGCAGGCTGCATTCACTCAGTTCATGTACTTTGTGGATTAGATTATTAGATCTGTCACAGCGGTCAGGTACTTTGAGGCACGGTGGCTCTCTTTCATTACTTTTCTACTCTCTCTCTCTCTCTGTCTCTCTGTCTCTCTCTGTGGCATCTGTGTGAAGACAGAACAAGTCCAGTGTCTTTAGTCCTACAGGAACCATCTGTCAAGGATGAGCAGGCTTGGAGGCAAATGCAGGGTTGAGTTTATTGAACAAACCGGAGCAGGCCGAGGCGACGATTAAAAACGGAAATCTGTGAGAGGAGCTCACTGAGAACTTTGCACTGACTGAAACTACAAGATTAGCAGTCACTTCAGAAGGCAGGAGTGAGACGAAGATGAGGTTAGGGTTTGGGTTGTTTAAGGAGCGTGTGATTGGGAGCAAGTGCCTTGGGATGTGCCGTTTGTAAGGGTTGGGATCAGTTATGGAATGGTGTTTGTAGGCAGGGAATTGTGGGAAATGTATACCGATCAGGTATAACATTATGAACACCTGCCTAATATTGTGTTGGTCCCTCTTTTGCTGCCAAAACAGCCCTGACCCGTCCTGCCCTGAGTATTCTGACACCTTTCTATCAGAACCAGCATTAACTTCTTCAGCAATTTGAGCAACAGTAGCTCATCTGTTGGATCGGATCACACGGGCCAGTCTTCGCTCCCCACGTGCATCAATGAGCCGCCCATGACCCTGTCGCTGGTTCACCACTGTTCCTTCCTTGGACCACTTTTGATAGATACTGACCACTGCAGACCAGGAACACCCCACAAGAGCTGCAGTTTTGGAGATGCTCTGATCCAGTGGTCTAGCCATCACAATTTTGGCCCTTCATCAAACTCGCTCAAATCCTTACGCTTGTCCATTTTTCCTGCTTCTAACACATCAACTTTGAGGACAAAGTCTTTACTTGCTGCTTATTATATCCCACCCACTAACAGGTACCATGACAAGGAGATCATCAGTGTTACTCACTTCACCAGTCAGTGGTCATAATGTTATGGATGATCGGTGTAGATGCTCTGTAGAAACTTAGCCTCTGAAACTCTTCTCATGGATATTTCCAACCCCTTGCTGTTATCTCGGTGGTCTTCATGAAGTTTACAGTAGTTCACATTTGTTGGTGGTTAGATCATTAGAGAATAGATCGGTCCCTTGTGGTACAGCGGCAGGATCTCACCGCTGCCAAGCAGGGAACTGACCTGAGGGGTTAACTCTCAGTTCTGGTCTATCCAAGCCTAAAATGGAATGGTCGCGTCAGGAAAAGCATCCGGTTTAAAACCTTTGCCAAATCAGAATATGCGGATTGGATGATTCACCATGAACAGGAAGCAGCTGAGTTAAGTTAAGTAGCCTTTATTTGTCAGATACACGTTTCTGCACAGTGAAATTTTTTCTTTGCATATCCCATCCTTGGAGGATTGTGGTCAGAGCAAGGGTCAGCCATGATGCAGGAAGCTTGGCGGTGTTGGGGCTTGAACCCTTCCGAATCTTCCAATCAACAACTCAGACCCTTAACCACTTGAGCTACCACTGCCCCCTGAAGCTGAAGGACAACAATGACAGCAACTTCAGAGAATAGATCAGTACTAAATTTTACAGAGACACTTAGTTGGATTCCCTGAGTGTAAATCAGCCAGTTTGAACAAAAGAGGTGGTGTTTCTCTGAAAAACCACAAGCCACTTGCCTGGAAAATCGGAAGACCCTCGCATGGAAAACCGCAAGCCACTTGCCTGGAAAACCGGAAGACCCTCGCATGGAAAAAGCCCCTTGAGAGTCGTTTTTTTCCTTGAGTTTATTGACTAAACCAGATCCTAGGTATTCCAGTGTATTTTTAAGGTCTACGAATGACCTGAGTACATCCCATGCATGGGTTCGAACAGTCAGTGAGGCAGTCAAGTAGCAGGTTCTGCATGATTACTGGTTCATATCAGCCTCCATCTTCCTTCATCATCTACGTGTTTAAAATTTATTATATAATGATAACCATTTATAGTTATGTTTAACTAGGTCAAAAACTAGGTTCTTGTGTCCATGCTGAGGATTGAGTGTCTTTGTTATGTTCCACTCCACAGTGGAGGTTAATATGAAGCTCAATATGAAAGTAGATACTCGGGTCACTCTTCTGTTTTTAGCCTACTAGGGGTGATATATTCATAGAAAAGTTCCAAAATATTTTTTTCCACACAAATGTGTGTATCTTCAAAGTAAATGTTTATATCAGAGCCATTTCTGCTCTCTGATGCTCCAAATGCTTGTTCATCTAAAAAGCAGCTCCAATTAGATCTTTAACCAGTAACATTATGTAAGGTTTTTCAACAGAGGGAAAAACACACGTCTAAAACACACTGAAAGACAACAAACTTTCATTTTAGATCAGACCCACAGCCTGGTGATACAATCATTCATTTCTTTATACTGATTGAAAATGTCTCATAAATCTAAAAGAATGCCAGTGTCCTGGTAAAAAGGATAAATGTTGGAATGTCCTGAAATCAATCTGTCTCCTATCACTAAGGTTATAACGGCTTTAACAAGTCTTTCCATCGCTGTCTGTCCAAGACAGAAACGCATCTTGTCCTCCTTTATGGTGGGTGAAAACTAAAAGCCATGACCTCGGATACACTTTCCATAAATGTTAAATAAGCATCTGGGTAGAGAAAGCTTTACAGTCGGGCGCGAGAGACATGCGAGTGCATCACCGTGACTCGCTCAGGACACTCGATACACACCGTGCACAATTCAGGAATTGAGAGTACTGTGTGTCTGCAGCATGTCTCTCACTGTCTCCTTCTGTCTTTTTCCTCTTTCACCATCACTTTAATCTTTGTCATTGTCAGTCTCACTGCCTCACCATCACTCTATCTCTTTTTCTCTCGCTTTATGTTTTGTGACTCGCTCCAACAGTCTCTCCGGCTCTCCTACGTTGGGTCCGTCCCTGCTTGTTTTGATCTTGATTAGTCCTCCGTGTGGATGCCTGCATGTATTTTTCATCTCGCTCCTCCCTCTCATTCTCTCTCTCTCTCTCTCTCTCTCTCCACCCTCCCTCTCTGTCTTTTCCTGTCGCTCTGCTGCAGTTGTTTGCATTAATGAAATCACAGACCGGTACCAGGCCACGACCGGGCCGAAAGAGCTTTATGATTTAAATGATAAAAGAAAGCCACGAATACATCATTTATGAGTCACCAAACGCTCTGTCACTGCAAATCCGCCATGCGCTGGAACCCAGCCGCTGCATCTGATGCATTTTTAATGTGCCCATTTCTGCATTACACACACATACACACACATATATATCAGCAGATATTACGGTCATTAAGTAGATTTGTAAATAGGCTGCAGTAATGAGGCCAGCTGTTTTCACGTGTCAGAATGAAGTGTAAGGTAGATGTTTGTAAACTCCATCATGTCTCATGCTTACATGCATTCAAGCCTAGCGATGCGCATAATAGACGTGTTCAGGCTTGTGCATACGAATATCTGTGTGCTTGGGAAACTCCAGATCTCTTTTCTGAAATATTCAACGTACAAAAACAGCTTCAGCGCCAAGATCTAAAATTCGTTGAAAAGATCTTGAGCGCCTTGTTACATATCTTGGAGTGAAAGTTAAGTTGTCTTTATTTGTCACTTATACATTACTGCACAGTGAAATTCTTTCTTTGCATATCCCATCCTTGGAGGTTGGGGTCAGAGCGCATGGGTAGCCATGATGTAGCACTCCAGGAGCATGTGGTTTAAGGGCCTTGCTCAAGGACCCAACGGTGGCAGCTTGGCAATGCTGGGGCTTGAACCCCGATCTTCTGGTTAAGAGCCTTAAGCACTTGAGCTACCACCACCCCATAAAGTCACGTTCCCATACTGGGAGTCGAACCCAGGCCGTCTTGGTGAAAATCAGGAATCCTGACCGCTAGACCATATGGGAAAGAAGGAATCGGAAATCCGATACGAGTTAAGCAGCATCAAATCCTTTCTCGACGCTCTGCTTCTGCTTCTCAACAGTCACAGCTGTCCAAACTCCGACTTTTGGTGCGTTTGTGTTTGTGCTTTGTGATGTGCATCACGCCGGCCCTCAGCAAACGCTGAAGGATGATGAATCAGCTCAGACGTTCACACACAAACTTTATCTTGCCTTATCAGCCGGAGTGACAGGCTGTGAAAGCAAGAGACAGATTACCTCCGAGCGAGCGCGGTACGCACTGAAAATCCTGCGAATGGGAAAGTTTATAAACGTCCTTATCAGAGTTTCTTCCTCTGAATCAAGGTCAAATCCTGCAGCATGAAGTTCCGCAGGTCCAACAGTTCAAATCCCCCCTGCTGTATCATGGCGGCTTCAGCAGAACATCATCTCTGGTGCATCAGAAGCTCAAACACCAGGATGTTTAACGACCCTGCCATGCCATCCAATAAATAAAACATTCTTAAGAACCTTTAGATCCATCATTAGCTCACGTCAGGTTTGTTTGGTAGATCGTCGGTTCTCGAAGCTTCTTGTACCCGA